>NW_028173936.1:0-18056 GCF_963971535.1 Notolepis coatsorum | reverse complement strand
GAGAGAGAGAGGAGAGAGAGAAGAGAGAAGAGAGAGAGGAGAGAGAGAGGAGAGAGAGAGAGAGAGAGAAGAGAGATGAGAGAGAGAGAGAGAGAGAGAGAAGGAGAGAGAAGAGAGAGAGAGAGATAGATAGATAGTTAGATAGATAGATAGATAGATAGATAGATAGATAGATAGATAGATAGATAGATAGATAGATAGATAGATAGATAGATAGATAGATAGATAGATAGATAGATAGATAGATAGATAGATAGATAGATAGATAGATAGATAGATAGATAGATAGATAGATAGATAGATAGATAGATAGATAGATAGATAGATAGATAGATAGATAGATAGATAGATAGATAGATAGATAGATAGATAGAAAAAACACAAGAGAAAGGAAGCACACAACGGATCCTTAGATAGATAGAAAAAACACAAGAGAAAGGAAGCACACAATGGATCCTGCATGTAAATATCCCTGTTTGTGATTACGTCCCGGCGTGCGTCGGGAAGCACAATGGACCTGGCGCTTCATAAAGACAGGCCTGGCACCGGTTGGCCTTTGTCTCCCGGCCATTAGAACTCTGTGTCCGCGGCAGGGCCGCCTGATTGCTTTTACCAAACGGTTCGTGTTTCCGCGTTCCCGTTTTGCGCTCTGATTGGCCACTGACGTTTCTGGTCATGTGACATGTGCGCCCAATCGTGTGACGGCAAGTACTTTGGACGGTTAAGCGTAGGCGCTCTTTCGAAGTTGGTTAAGGTTAGACTAAGTGTGGATCGTAGGCGTTAGGTAGTTTGCTGCTGGTCGAGGCGGAAATGGGCGCGTCATGCGATTGGGGCGCACATGTCACATGACCAGAAACGAGCGCAAAACGGGAACGCGGAAACATGGACCGTTTGGTAAAAGCATAGACGCGGCAGGGCCACCCGGCCGGGAGCTATGGTGCCACCCGTTCGACTTCAGCCGTCAGGTTGGAATTACCTTTTTTTTTTAATAAATTATAATTTTTTTTTATCTGTGTTCAAAAGGCCCGCAGTCCAGACTCAGCCAACGGGGCATTAACCCTTTCACTACCACACTACAGAAGGTTAACCTTTCACTACCACACTACAGAAGGTTAACCTTTCACTACCACACTACAGAAGGTTAACCTTTCACTACCACACTACAGAAGGTTAACCCTTTCACTACCACACTACAGAAGGTTAACCTTTCACTACCACACTACAGACGGTTAACCTTTCACAACCACACTACAGAAGGTTAACCTTTCACAACCACACTACAGAAGGTTAACCCTTTCACTACCACACTACAGAAGGTTAACCTTTCACTACCACACTACAGACGGTTAACCTTTCACTACCACACTACAGAAGGTTAACCTTTCACTACCACACTACAGAAGGTTAACCTTTCACTACCACACTACAGAAGGTTAACCTTTCACTACCACACTACAGAAGGTTAACCCTTTCACTACCACACTACAGACGGTTAACCTTTCACTACCACACTACAGAAGGTTAACCTTTCACTACCACAGTACAGAAGGTTAACCTTTCACTACCACACTACAGACGGTTAACCTTTCACTACCACACTACAGAAGGTTAACCTTTCACTACCACACTACAGACGGTTAACCTTTCACTGCCACACTACAGAAGGTTAACCTTTCACTACCACACTACAGAAGGTTAACCTTTTCACTACCACACTACAGAAGGTTAACCTTTTCACTACCACACTACAGACGGTTAACCGTTCACTACCACACTACAGACGGTTAACCTTTCACTACCACACTACAGACGGTTAACCCTTTCACTACCACACTACAGAAGGTTAACCTTTCACTACCACACTACATAAGGTTAACCTTTTCACTACCACACTACAGACGGTTAACCTTTTCACTACCACACTACAGACGGTTAACCTTTCACTACCACACTACAGAAGGTTAACCTTTTCACTACCACACTACAGACGGTTAACCTTTGACTACCACACTACAGACGGTTAACCCTTCACTACCACACTACAGACGGCTAACCTTTCACTAACACACTACAGAAGGTTAACCTTTCACTACCCACCCACCCACCTCCTTCAGCCCCTCCTCTTTCACCTCTCTCACCTCCCCTAACCGCCCTCCCTCTCTCTCCGAGACTGTTTACCTCGACACGCGGCGGTTCAGTGCAGCCGGGCGGATGGAAACATGTTCTGCTCCGGTCCTGACGTGGAACAACACAGGACGCCCACCTCGGGGTATTCAGGCGCGTGTTTGTACAGGAGGTGGTGCAGGAGGTGGTGCAGGAGGTGGTGCAGGAGGTGGTGCAGGAGGTGGTGCAGGAGGTGGTGCAGGAGGTGGTGCAGGAGGAGGTACAGGAGGTGGTGCAGGAGGTGGTGCAGGAGGTGGTGCAGGAGGTGGTGCAGGAGGTGGTGCAGGAGGTGGTGCAGGAGGTGGTGCAGGAGGTGGTGCAGGAGGTGGTGCAGGAGGTGGTGCAGGAGGTGGTACAGGAGGTGGTACAGGAGGTGGTACAGGAGGTGGTGCAGGAGGTGCAGGAGGTGGTGCAGGAGGTGGTGCAGGAGGTGGTGCAGGAGGTGGTACAGGAGGTGGTGCAGGAGGTGGTGCAGGAGGTGGTGCAGGAGGTGGTACAGGAGGTGGTACAGGAGGTGGTGCAGGAGGTGGTGCAGGAGGAGGTACAGGATGGTCCCTGGTGCAGGAGGTGGTGCAGGAGGTGGTGCAGGAGGTGGTGCAGGAGGTGGTGCAGGAGGTGGTGCAGGAGGTGGTGCAGGAGGTGGTGCAGGAGGTGGTACAGGAGGTGGTGCAGGAGGTGGTACAGGAGGAGGTACAGGAGGTGGTGCAGGAGGTGGTACAGGAGGTGGTGCAGGAGGTGGTACAGGAGGTGGTGCAGGAGGTGGTGCAGGAGGTGGTGCAGGAGGTGGTGCAGGAGGTGGTGCAGGAGGTGGTGCAGGAGGTGGTGCAGGAGGTGGTGCAGGAGGTGGTGCAGGAGGTGGTACAGGAGGTGGTACAGGAGGTGGTGCAGGAGGTGGTGCAGGAGGTGGTGCAGGAGGTGGTACAGGAGGTGGTGCAGGAGGTGGTACAGGAGGTGGTGCAGGAGGTGGTGCAGGAGGTGGTACAGGAGGTGGTGCAGGAGGTGGTGCAGGATGGTCCCTGGTGCAGGAGGTGGTACAGGAGGTGGTACAGGAGGTGCAGGAGGTGGTACAGGAGGTGGTACAGGAGGTGGTACAGGAGGTGGTACAGGAGGTGGTACAGGAGGTGGTGCAGGAGGTGGTGCAGGAGGTGGTGCAGGAGGTGGTACAGGAGGTGGTGCAGGAGGTGGTACAGGAGGTGGTACAGGAGGTGGTACAGGAGGTGGTACAGGAGGTGGTGCAGGAGGTGGTGCAGGAGGTGGTGCAGGAGGTCCCTGGTGCAGGAGGTGGTGCAGGATGGTCCCTGGTGCAGACAAACACACACACACACACACATGCACGTGCACACATAGAGCCCAAGGGGTGCTCGAGCACCTGCCATTTTGAGCCTCATAAAAAAGTGCCTTTAAAAAAAAATTATAATAATTGCGTTGCACATATAGATTGGCCTTCCAACTGAAAAATGTCAGGATAGAATAAAAATATTAGGTAAAGAGAGAGAGAGATGCCCACGTATCCCATTGCAGTTTGCACGGCCTCCTCAGCGTGCCTCTCCGCGGACCTATATATTTTATGCATAGCGTGGGTGGTGATGATGATGATGATGACAGAAACCGCTGTGGCGCATACAGTTGAATGCTGGTATTACACTCACTGAGGGACACGAAGAAGTCAAGTCCGATGGGATTTGGGAATCTCAAATACAAATCGGGATTGGAATAAAAAAGGCATTTATATTAAACAATACAGAATATACAGCACTTCTTGGGGTCTGTAGGGTAAGCACTTTATTCCCTCGCCCCTGAACATTTATGGAGATGTATGGGCCTTTTAAGCCAGTGATAAAAGTGTCTTTCAAGGATAAGTGAGCTCCTGCACTGATTATTATAGTTCAATATTCAATATTTAATCACCAAAAGCCCCCAAAAAGCAAAAAAAGGGGGGCCCCCTGCCCAAAAAGGACCCCCAAAGATCGGGCTTGCACGCTTTGCGCACTCGGTTCTAACACACACAGGTATAGTGCCCTTTTCAGCCTTTGAGCCCCTGCCCCTCTAAAGTCCTGTGCACGTCCCTGCATAAACACACACACATCCATAAACACACACATACACACATGCACTCACGCGCATGTTCACACATTCACAGGCGTCTCACACAGAGATGTGCGATGATACAGCACTTGCTCACGGTGGATGACACATGGTTTCACACACAGACCCACAGAAGACGACACACTGACAAACACAATCTCTCTCTCGCCCCACTCTATGCTCTGTTGTCCATACACACACGCACGCACGCACGCACGCACGCACGCACGCACGCACGCACGCACGCACGCACGCACGCACGCACGCACGCACGCACGCACGCACGCACGCACACACACACACACACACACACACACACACACACACACACACACACACACACACACACACACACACACACACACACACACACACAGAGACAGACAGACATTACCCGCCAGTTCAAATGAATAGTTAAAACACAAATTAATATAAAAGTAAGAACATTTAAAATTTGACATCAATACAATTAGGCATCAATAAAAGCACAATAAAAACTATGAAATACAAGCAAAACACAGATAAAGATTATGTTGCAACAGTTACACAATTTACCAGGGAGGTTTAACACCAGGCCCTAAACTGTCCATAGGTTAGCACAGCAGAGAATCTATTTTCATTGGAGCTGAAAACGTTCCAATTTAGCACGGTTGCATTATAAGATGGTATCGTTCCGATTATGATAATAACAAATGCCAATGATCATTACGCCTCTCTGCCAGAGAAGACCAACCCACCGTATCATAGGTGACACAGTGGTGAGTGCCGTAGCTATCACCAGAAATACATCTGAGGGCGGAATGATATACTGTGTCCAGGGATTTAAAATTCGAAGGAGCAGCATTTTTTTTTTTATAAATTACATCCCATAATCATAATCACAATCAATATGTCTGGCTCTAGTAAACAGCATGCACTTTTCTAATCTGCATTAAGCAGCATTTTACAATTAGTAAGCTCATCCTATATAAGGCATGAAAGGAAAGCAGCAGCTTGTGCAGAATCAGCAATACAGTGGTGTCATCAGCATAGAGATGGACTTGATAGCCACCCAATGAAGAGACAATTATCATTACTGTAATATAAATTGTGAAAAGGACAGGACCTAACATTTTTACTTTGTTACAGACACAAATTCAGACTGGAAACTCCCAGACTTCACACACTGTAATTAAAAAGTTAATAGTAAATAAATCACAGGCCTTTCTAACTGAACCAATTATTACAAATGTATCAAATGCTCTTGACAGATCCACAAAAGTAGCAGCACAGTGTGTCTTGCCATCCAAAGCAGATACTATATTATTTTATTATATGCCATTTGATTCCACATATGCTTGTGTTTCCTGTAAAAACAGGAAGCTAGGGAGGGACTTGTCGTGGATATTGATTGTCATTTATAGTAGCCAATAGTGCTGAATGTGCATTACGGTTGACCCATTAGCTAGCAAGCTAATGTTAGCAACATAGGTTAGCAACGTTACGCAACATTAGTAACGTTAGCTAGCAAACATTACAATGGGCGACAGTGGCTCAGGAGGTAGAGCGGTCGTCTGGTAATCAGAAGATTCCCAGTTCGATTCCCGCTCCTCCCGGGCAGCTTGTCGAAGTGTCCTTGAGCAAGACACTTAAACTGTTAAGCCTTTGCTTTTTTTATCATAAATCGATCAATAGAGACTGTATTAGATCCCCAATTATCATATCATGGGGTATCATTGGAAAGCCACGCTCATTGGCTACAACCCTTTGCAAAGATCTTCGAGATCGCCAAATGATTGACGGAGCTAGAGCCCCGGGAGTCGGGGGTGGTAATGTGTACTTTTGCATACTTTGGGGCACGCCTCACATATCGGCATGTAACTCGAGAACCGCTGAACGGATTTTGTCACCTGAAAGGGCAATCGACAGGCAACAAAGAAATGCACTAGAGGTCGGCAAAGAATCGTCCACATGTGGGCCCTTGGATGTTAACACATTGACTGCCACGCTTCTATCCATCAATGTATGATCACTGCCACCAGTCTAAGCCTATGGAGATGTTCACCTTCTTTGCAGGGCTATAACTTTTTAAATTGTATTGCTAAATTGACATTACTATGGCCCATTCAACATCGATTATCTATAGTTCAGGATGTAGGAACATTATACTTTTTCATTCATAGATTCATACGAAAATACCGTCTAGAATATAAGTATGTTTTTATCGTTTTCTGCAGTAATTCCTAGAACGCTAGTTATAGGCCTAAACGCATAATATAGATGATCGATTGCAGTTTATTCGCGATACACGCTATATTAAAAAATCCAACTGAATACGATCCTAAACGTTATGACTCATCATGCGCGGATGAAAGGGGGGGGGGGTCGTTTATAATTCCGTGATCGTCAGTAAATATATTGATCAGGGCGGTTTGCATTGAAAAGAATAAACAATCAAGCTGAAAGTAACGTTACTGTCCTCTTACCGTTCGCCGATGAGACTGGAGGAAAAAGATCCCACTTATTTGACGTTGATCGACTAGATCCATTTTTCCGGTTTGTATGGCGCAATAAACGCCCAAATTATATCGATTATTGAGTTATGGCAGCGATCCATATACACGGATGTGTGTCTAGAGTCCCGCAACAATATGTGACTGCTGGACGGATTTCCCAGATGCACCGAGATCACCAGATCCATTTCCGGTTGTAACTCGCCCGATCATCCACCAGGTGGCGGTATTGAAGCGTTGCATGGTTGTGCAGAGTCCCACTGTCTCAGCAGAGGTTGGGTGGCGGAATTATGAATACCATGGCGGAAAAATTTAATATGATCTCAATAACGTCGTACGGGGCATTCTCCTCATCCACAGCTCCTCTCACCTCTAGGGGTCCGGCACCGGGGCCGAGATTTATTTCACGTCACATATAGATCAATACAGTCCATATTAAGTGATGTTGTGTTTGTTTTTTAAATGTAGCCAAGAGTAAAGACCCTAACCCTATCAAAACAGCAGTCACAAGTGTATATTTTCCGCATTACGTTTGTTTACCAATGATTTTAAGTGTTTGTTAGCGAAATATGAGTTTATAAAAATATCCGCACATTGCATCGGAAACCGGATGAGTTAGACATGAGAACAGGAAGCCGTCATGAAATCGTTGTAGTTCTAAGAAAGAGGAGACCCATCGCTTTCGATTGGACGTCGACATTTCGTAAAACTACACTACCCTGCTCACACCAGCCGCAGACAAACGAAGGCCAACTATTTTTTCCTTGCAAACAGTGACATGAATGCCGTGTTTATATCACACGGGTCGAACAAACCCAACGTTATTGCCATAAAATACAACGTATATTGTTTCTTTACCTTTCTGTGAACGTCTAGGAAAAAAACGCGTCTCAATCCGGTAAAGAATGTACATTATACAAAAGTAACTATACTTACAGTAGATTTCATTCACGGTCTTTGCTGGTGGTACTAAATCCAGATTTAAAGAGGCGATTTGGGCCGATCCATAGATGTATTCATATTTCATATTGAATGTGTCCGGATGTCAAAATTCAATACTGTATCTACAAAAAACCCTGTAACTCATCTGCCCTTTGTTTTCAGTTGGTTAATGTTAGCATGGTGTTATTCACCGTCAAAGATGGAAAAAACAACAAATAATAATTATAATTTATATTCTCCTTTGGTACCAGACACAATATTTCTGACAATGGCAATACATTCCCTGAGGTCCATAGATGTCCCTAGATACCAAGAACATGCAAATGTACCTTGTAGAAATGGAGCAATCTTCCATTTACATATGTACTTTTAGACGGATTTTCTGGAAATATGGCAGGTTAACAGGTCAACGCCAAACATTCGCTCCTCTGTCAAAAACCTCTGTGTGACTTTTGACAGCGCCTTTAAATTCGACAAACACAGCCTGCCCTGGCACATTAGATCTGCCCAGTCCCTAGAGGATTTTAAGTCCTCTCTGAAGACCCACTTCTTCTTCTCCCTGGCTTTCAACTCAGGTTGAGCTGGGCACCCCGATTTTAAACATGTATCTCTGTACTGTATTTCTTCTAGGCATGTCCACGACTAAGGATTTGTATAGTCGACTTTGATTTGGGCTGTGGGGGGTGCTTAATGTGTGAAGAAGTCGACGGAAGGCTTCTTGTCCTCTGCAAAAGCATGCAATTGGTCCACTGATGGAAACATGTTGATATGTCTAGTGTGTGAAATCCTCTTTCAGTGCCTCTGTGCCCGTTTTCTTAGGCAGTTAGCCTCGCTGGTATGTGCGCCATTAGCATTAGCCACGCTTCCAGGCCTCTTTGCTTTTGGAAAGAATGATTTATAAAAAATAATAATAATAATAAATTATAATCTTTGTTCTTTTTTTTGCATTCGACTAAGAGGTTGGCAATCGACTATGGCTCATTCGATCGATTAATCGACTATTCGACTACTCGAGGTCAGCCCTAATTTCTCGTATTGTTGTATATTGTCGTATTGTGCTGTATACCATGGTATATTTTGTGCCACATTGCATTCTCCGCGTTAGCCTTTTATTGACCTGTACAGCACTTTGCTCAACTGTGGTCGTGCTGGATGACTCATCAGCATTTTCGTTTTTCATTTTCCAGGAAATGAAAAAAACATCTATTTGGATTTCATGGGGCCTTTAAAAGAGAGTGACTCGAAAGCAATGCCTTGAGTTGGTCGTTTACCAACTTTATTGTTTATCACCTCCTCTGTGGATTGGAAATACTGTATGTGTACCGACTTCCAAATACTCAGGAATACACTTGTATGGGAGAGACAGATGGAAGGTGTGCTTTAATTGCTCTATAATAAATGGAGCAGCCAGCTTTAGAGGAAAAAAAAGATCCAATTTATCCTCTCCACTTGAGCTGGAATCTCGGAATCAATGACTTGTAAAGCTTCATATCACACCAGCAGTAGGAACGGAGTGAGAGGTAAAGTGAAGGACGTGGCTCAATGTGGAAACACAATCATCAAAGAGACACACACACACAGTCACACACACACACACACACAAATACACACATACAGACTGGTATATCAGAGGTGTTTTGACCTCCGTGTCCCGGTAAGGAGATCAAAGGCGTGGCCTCCTGGTAGAGGTCAGCGTAGAGGCTCTCTGAGGGAAACTCATTAGCAACAGCATGCGTAACCCCGTGTGCACTGACATGGAAGCTCTGAGACCAGGTCCCAATCGCCTCGTTCACTTCTCCGCCATTTTCCTAAGAAAATAGTTTACTTACGAGCCAGACCGTTTCCCCGGTTCCCACGGCCGCGCAGAGGCGCCTGGCTCAGGAGATTCAGGTCAAACTGTCAAACTGAGTCAGTCTTCTATTCATCAGTGTTAACTACTGAGTTAGTCTTCTATTCGTTCATGTTAACTACTGAGTTAGTCTTCTATTCATTCATGTTAACTACTGAGTTAGTCTTCTATTCGTTCATGTTAACTACTGAGTTAATTTTATATTCGTTCATGTTAACTACTGAGTTAGTCTTCTATTCGTTCATGTTAACTACTGAGTTAGTCTTCTATTCGTTCATGTTAACTACTGAGTTAGTCTTCTATTCATTCATGCTAACTACTGAGTTAGTCTTCTATTCATTCATGTTAACTACTGAGTTAGTCTTCTATTCATTCATGCTAACTACTGAGTTAGTCTTCTATTCCTTCATGCTAAGTTAACTACTGAGTTAGTCTTCTATTCGTTCATACTAACTACTGAGTTAGTCTTCTATTCATTCATGTTAACTACTGAGTTAGTCGTCTATTCATTCATGTTAACTACTGAGTTAGTCGACTATTCCTTAATGCTAACTACTGAGTTAGTCTTCTATTCATTCATGCTAACTACTGAGTTAGTCTTCTATTCCTTCATGTTAACTACTGAGTTAGTCTTCTATTCGTTCATGTTAACTACTGAGTTAGTCTTCTATTCATTCATGCTAACTACTGAGTTAGTCTTCTATTCATTCATGCTAACTACTGAGTTAGTCTTCTATTCATTCATGTTAACTACTGAGTTAGTCTTCTATTCATTCATGCTAACTACTGAGTTAGTCTTCTATTCATTCATGCTAACTACTGAGTTAGTCTTCTATTCCTTCATGCTAAGTTAACTACTGAGTTAGTCTTCTATTCGTTCATACTAACTACTGAGTTAGTCTTCTATTCATTCATGTTAACTACTGAGTTAGTCGTCTATTCATTCATGTTAACTACTGAGTTAGTCGACTATTCCTTAATGCTAACTACTGAGTTAGTCTTCTATTCATTCATGTTAACTACTGAGTTAGTCTTCTATTCGTTCATGTTAACTACTGAGTTAGTCTTCTATTCCTTCATGTTAACTACCGAGTTAGTCTTCTATTCATTCATGTTAACTACTGAGTTAGTCTTCTATTCATTCATGCTAACTACTGAGTTAGTCTTCTATTCATTCATGCTAACTACTGAGTTAGTCTTCTATTCATTCATGTTAACTACTGAGTTAGTCTTCTATTATTTCATGTTAACTACTGAGTTAGTTTTATATTCGTTCATGTTAACTACTGAGTTAGTCTTCTATTCATTCATGTTAACTACTGAGTTAGTCTTCTATTCATTCATGTTAACTACTGAGTTAATTTTATATTCGTTCATGTTAACTACTGAGTTAGTCTTCTATTCATTCATGTTAACTACTGAGTTAGTCGACTATTCCTTCATGCTAACTACTGAGTTAGTCTTCTATTCGCTCATACTAACTACTGAGTTAGTCTTCTATTCATTCATGTTAACTACTGAGTCAGTCTTCTATTCATGCATGTTAACTACTGAGTTAGTCTTCTATTCATTCATGTTAACTACTGAGTTAGTCTTCTATTCGTTCATGTTAACTACTGAGTTAGTCTTCTATTCATTCATGTTAACTACTGAGTTAGTCTTCTATTCATTCATGTTAACTACTGAGTTAGTCTTCTATTCGTTCATGTTAACTACTGAGTTAGTCTTCTATTCGTTCATGTTAACTACTGAGTTAATTTTATATTCCTTCATGTTAACTACTGAGTTAGTCTTCTATTCATTCATGCTAACTACTGAGTTAGTCTTCTATTCATTCATGTTAACTACTGAGTTAGTCGTCTATTCATTCATGTTAACTACTGAGTTAGTCGACTATTCCTTCATGCTAACTACTGAGTTAGTCTTCTATTCATTCATGCTAACTACTGAGTTAGTCTTCTATTCGTTCATGCTAACTACTGAGTTAGTCGTCTATTCATTCATGTTAACTACTGAGTTAGTCTTCTATTCATGTTAACTACTGAGTTAGTCGTCTATTCATTCATGTTAACTACTGAGTTAGTCTTCTATTCGTTCATGTTAACTACTGAGTCAGTCTTCTATTCATTCGTGTTAACTACTGAGTTAGTCTTCTATTCATTCATGCTAACTACTGAGTTAGTCTTCTATTCATTCATGTTAACTACTGAGTTCGTCTTCTATTATTTCATGTTAACTACTGAGTTAGTTTTATATTCGTTCATGTTAACTACTGAGTTAGTCGTCTATTCATTCATGTTAACTACTGAGTTAGTCGACTATTCCTTCATGCTAACTACTGAGTTAGTCTTCTATTCATTCATGCTAACTACTGAGTTAGTCGTCTATTCATTCATGTTAACTACTGAGTTAGTCTTCTATTCATGTTAACTGCTGAGTCAGTCTTCTATTCATGCATGTTAACTACTGAGTTAGTCTTCTATTCGTTCATGTTAACTACTGAGTCAGTCTTCTATTCATTCGTGTTAACTACTGAGTTAGTCTTCTATTCATTCATGTTAACTACTGAGTTAGTCTTCTATTCATTCATGTTAACTACTGAGTTAGTCTTCTATTCGTCCATGTTAACTACTGAGTTAGTTTTATATTCGTTCATGTTAACTACTGAGTTAGTCTTCTATTCATTCATGTTAACTACTGAGTTAGTCTTCTATTCATTCATGTTAACTACTGAGTTAGTCTTCTATTCGTTCAACATATAAGAAATGGGAAGTAGGGAGGGGATAAATGCGGTGGGCATGGCTACCAAAACAAAGAACAAAGAAGTTGGTAATAACCAGACACACAGAGGGAGTAACTCTGTAACACCATGGCTGCTCACCGTATCTCGCTAGATGTCTCCCGTGTTAATGCTTCCTTTGGTCACATCCTCCTTCCAATTTGCAGTTGGAACGAGAGGCAAAATACTTTGAAAATGGACACATTTATCCCCCCTCACTACTTTTAAGGACTCTATCACAGAGTTGTTTACACACATCTGCAACTGTCTCCCAGCCTTTTAACTGTAATTTGTCTGTTCTGCTTCATGTATTACGTACCTTGTCATTTCATTTGGCTGTTTGTTTGATGTGTGTTTAAATTGTTTCCCTTTTCTCTGTGATTTATGTATCATATGTATCTTTTCTATTTTATTTTATTATTATTTGTATTTTTTTCGTCCTCTCGCCAGGCCGTCGTTGTAAATTCAAATGTGTTCTTAATTTGACCTGCCTGATTAAAAAAAAAATAAACATCATTCTCTACTCAGGACACCATTGCTCCACTACCATTTTGCTGCTATAATATCCATAATGCAGTGAAGTCTGTGTGGCAGATGACAGCTAATCCAGTGGGGGAGTTGTTTGGGGAGTGGTTAGCGGTGGACTTAAGAGCTATTGTTCACCTAGTACCTGACTGCCACGGTGTTAAAAATGCAGCCAAACTTTAGATAGGATATTCTCTGTATTTCACGGCTCCGAGACTTGAGGTTTAACTATAGATTCAAATAAGCACATCTTCTTCAAATATTTTCAATGTTTTCAATGTATGACACATCATTTGGAAGCTTACATTCGGTACTTTCCATAATCCGTAAATTACAGAGGGAGACTTGTTCCACAAAGCGCTGGGCTCAGTCACATTTGTTCTAAAGCTGGGCTACGTCGGTATCTTTACGAGTACAATTATCTGCAATCCGTAGCCCGGCAGCGCTTTTGAGCTCACTCAACATACAGGGGTCTTTCAAGGGAGCGGCTGACGCTACTGGGGAAAATTACAGTACGGCACACCAATTTACACACACACACACACACACACACACACACACACACACACACACACACACACACACACACACACACACACACACACACACACACACACACACACACACACACACACACACACACACACACGCACACACACGCACACACTTGAGTGTTCATAACTTGTTGTGTTTTTTCAGTCGATCGACGTGGCCATAATGGGGTTTTTGCTTGTGAAGCTTTCTAAGGGGTGGCTTTGTTTTGCGCTCCGCGTCACTAAGTGCATGTAGAGCTGGATGAGGCGGGGTGGGGTTGGAGGTGACGGGTAGAGAGAGAGAGAGAGAGAGAGCATGGATTCATAAATATGTGTGTGTGTGTGTTTATTGTCTGCTGCATGTGCAGTGGTGGGTCACTGTGGTAGCTACATGTTCTCAGTAGTTTAACTGCATTTCAAACACCTTAGTACTTTCACTAGTGGTAATCAGTAAGCTACTCGTTTGTGTTTGTTTTGGCGACATCTTGTGCGTGCGTGCGTGTGTGTGTGTGTGTGTGTGTGTGTGTGTGTGTGTGTGTGTGTGTGTGTGTGTGTGTGTGTGTGTGCGTGCGTGCGTGCGTGCGTGCGTGCGTGCGTGCGTGCGTGCGTGCGTGCGTGCGTGCGTGCGTGCGTGCGTGCGTGCGTGCATGCGTGCGTGCGTGCGTGCGTGCGTGTGTGTGTGTGTGTGTGTGTGGAGAGGTGCACAGAGACAGGCAGGTAACGAGAGCAGATCATCCAGGCAGTGGACCGTGGCCTCCCTCTGCTGCCTCCCTCTGCTGCCGGCCCGGGCGGGAGAGATGGAGCACTGTTTTCAGAGAGAGACACACGGTGGTGATGATGCTGTTGTTTTTCTGACTCGCCCCTTGATGAGTGGCGTGGGAGGAGGGCTGTGTGTGCGTGCGTGCGTGCGTGCGTGCGTGCGTGCGTGTGCGTGTGTGTGTGTGTGTGTGTGTGTGTGTGTGTGTGTGTGTGTGTGTGTGTGTGTGTGTGCAGCAGGTGTGCCTGTGTGTGTGTCTAACATGCAGTAGGTCTCCAGTTCCTTTTATTTACAGTTTCAATTAGCCTCCGTGCTCCACGTCCTCCACACTCTCTCTGCACCGTCGGGCTGACATTACCCTCACCTAGTGCCACCACACCACACTACACCGACACACCACACTACACCACCACACCACACTACACTACCATCACCACCACACTACACCACCACACTACACCACCACACCACACTACACTACCATCACCACCACACTACACCACCACACCACACTACACCACCACCAGACTACACCACCACCACCACCAGACTACACCACCACCACCACCAGACTACACCACCACCACCACCACACTACACCACCACCACCACCACACTACACCACCACCACCACCACACTACACCACCATCACCACCACACTACACCACCACCACACTACACCACCATCACCACCACACTACACCACCACCACACTACACCACCACCACCACCACACTACACCACCACCACACTACACCACCACCACCACCACACTACACCACCACCACACTACACCACCACCACCACACTACACCACCATCACCACCACACTACACCACCACCACACTACACCACCACCACCACCACACTACACCACCACCACCACCACACTACACCACCACCACCACACTACACCACCATCACCACCACACTACACCACCACCACACTACACTACACCACCACCACCACCACACTACACCACCACCACCACCACACTACACCACCATCACCACCACACTACACCACCACCACACTACACCACCACCACACTACACTACCATCACCACTACCATCACCACTACCATCACAACCACCAGACTACACTACACCACCACCACACTACACTACCATCACCACAACCATCACCACTACCACCACCACCACCACACTACACCACCACCACCAGACTACACCGTCATCACCACCACCAGACTACACCATCACCACCACACTACACTACCATCACCACCACACTACACTACCATCACCACCACACTACACTACCATCACCACCACACTACACCACACTACACTACCATCACCACCACACTACACTACCATCACCACCACACTACACTACCATCACCACCACCACACTACACTACCATCACCACCACACTACACTACCATCACCACCACACTATACTACCATCACCACCACACTATACTACCATCACCACCACACTATACTACCATCACCACCACACTACACTACCATCACCACCACACTACACTACCATCACCACCACACTACACTACCATCACCACCACACTATACTACCATCACCACCACACTACACTACCATCACCACCACACTACACCACCACCACCACACTACACCATCACCACCACACTACACCACCACCACCACCAGACTACACCACCACACTACACTACCATCACCACCACACTACACCACCACCACCAGACTACACCGTCACCATCACCACCACACTACACTACCATCACCACCACACTACACTACCATCACCACCACCACCACCACCACCACCACCAATGGCACCTGCACTCACCACCATAAGGCAAGGCTTTGGAGACACGGTTCCAATAATCATCCAAGAGAGTGAGTCAGTCAGCCAGCAAGCAAGCAAGCCAGCCAGCCAGCCAGGCAGCCTGTTGCTTCTTCCCAATCCAACAGTGCAAAAATGCTTCCGCATTCGTCACCGCAGGTACCGTAGTGGCGTGCGGTAATGCGCCTTTCATTTTCCTTCGCCCAGCGCCCAGGTGCGTGCACCGGCGGCGGCGTGCTCGCTCAGGTGCGTGCGTGCGCCGGCGTGCTCGCGAGGTGCCCGCGCATGCGCATGAGATCCCGCCTTGGTTCGACACGAGCGGAGCTCATTATATCCCAGTAACCGCCCCTTATTCAGTATCCAGAAATATAGCTCAATTGGCAAGACTGCATGGCTGTGGATCCTACGGCTCGTTGCTGGCGAGTTCGATTCCCTTCAATTTCTTTTTATTTAATTTTTTTTAACGTGCATTCGGCATTCTTTCGCCGTTTCATTTCGCCGGTTAAGTTTAGGCATTGTTTCGGAGTTGGTTAAGGTTAGGCATTGTTTCGGAGTTGCTTAAGGTTAGAAGGGTTAAGTTTAGGCGCTGTTAAGGAGCTGGTTAAGGTTAGAGTTTGACTTAGAGAATGGCAATAGACAGCCAGCCGAGGTTTCAAGTGATTCGTTGCAATGTACGCGGAAATGCCATAGCATTTGTCTAAGCGGGCCTGAAAAGAAAGGCGCTTTACCGTAGTGGCGTGCGGTGACGAATGCTTCCGCATTTTTGCACTGTTGGATTGGGAAGAAGCAACACGCAGCCAGGCAGCCAACCAGCCAGCGTGCTGGTAGGGGCAGAGAGAAACAGAGTGAGTCAGCCAGCCAGCCAGCCAGCCAGCGTGCTGGTAGGGGCAGAGAGAAACAGAGTGAGTCAGCCAGCCAGCCAGCCAGCCAGCGTGCTGGTAGGGGCAGAGAGAAACAGAGTCAGCCAGCCAGCCAGCCAGCCAGCGTGCTGGTAGGGGCAGAGAGAAACAGAGTCAGCCAGCCAGGCAGCCAGCCAGCGTGCTGGTAGGGGCAGAGAGAAACAGGGCGTGCCCAAAGGCCCCAGCGAGCTCACTTGCAACTATGAATACAGACTTTAATTAGCCCCGCCACGAACGCGCTGGCGCAATCGGCTCCGCGTCGCCTCCGGCGGCTGGTCGCGGGCACGCAGATCAAATGGGTCTGATCGTGCCTTTTTCACCCAGCAGCAGCAGCAGCTCAAATGAAAGCACTTTGTCTCCACGGCGCGCGGTCTCTTGGCCGCCGCGTGTCACCTTGTGAAGGCGGGCGCGGGGCGAGGCGCTGGCGGGCTGTGCTGCGCAGCGGTGCAGACGGGGATAATCTGGCAGCATTAGGGAACCATAAAGATAAATGATGGGAAGGCGTGGAGCATAGCTCATCCTGTCAGGGAGGGGGGGAGGGGGGTTAGGTGCATGGAACTCTGTGTTTTTCTAAAGCAACACCGCCACCCCCCCTCTCTCTCTCTCTCTAACTCTCCCTCTCCTTCCTTTCTCTATCTCTCTCCTTCCTCCTTCTCTCTTCCCTTCTTGCTCTCTCTCTCTGTCCCTCTCTCTCTCTCTATTCCCTTCTTCCTCTCGCTCTCCCTCTTCCTCTCTCTCCCTCTCCCTCTCTCTCATCCCTTCTTTCTCTCTATCTCTCCCTCTCTTCCCTTCTTCCCCTCTCCCCCCTCTCTCTCATCCCTTCTTGCTCTCCCTCTTCCCTTCTTGCTCCCTCTCTCCCTCTCTCTCCCTTCCCTTCTTGCTCTCTCTCTCTTCCCGTCTTGCTCCCTCTCTCCCTCTCTCTCCCTTCCCTTCTTGCTCTCTCTCTTTGCCTCTCTCTCTCTCCCCTTCTTGCTCTCTCTTTCCCCCTCTCTCTCTCTCTTTCTCTCTATCTCTCTCTCTCCCTCTCTCCCCTCCTTGCTCTCTCTCTTTTTCTCTTACCCCTCTTTCTTGTGCACTTTCTTGTCTCCTTCACTGATTTGGTCTATATCCCCTTTGAGTATCTCTCTCTCTTTACCTCTCTCTCCCCTTCTTGCTCTCTCTTTCCCCCCCCTCTCTCTCTCTCTCTCTCCCTCTCTCTCCCTTCCCTTCTTGCTCTCT